>NC_083642.1:13459400-13481900 GCF_963576545.1 Limanda limanda
TTCTGAGAGGTGACAGTGCTAACCACCCTAGTTTCCCTCTTATTAAAGATAATTAAAGATGGAATCCGTCATTTGATCAGTCAGTCAGTTATTACCACATCCAAACCCCAGGCAGTAATGACTACCACATTTTGTGGAAAACCATGAATAGCAGCAATCAAAGAATTATGGTAATATGACAAATTTGGTCAGTGATGCCTCCGCGCTCAGTTTTCCATTTCTTAATTTTTGCTGTCTGAGGAACTACGGTACAGAGTCAGTGATATTAAAACCATTAGTGCCACCTAGCAGCAGCAGTGGTTTAAAAGTTGTCAAATTAACTTGTCAGAGCACAGGCAACAGTTCAGCTGCAAATTAGAGTCTGCGTCAAACAGAGCAAGACAGTCTGCTGCAGATATCTACATATCAAAATAATCACTCAACCATCCTGTCATATGGCTCCAGCTCGTATTTATCTTACCATGTGGCGCAGACTGAGGATATTTACAGCCCCCTATTAACATTAATATGTGTAATCAAGCCTTAATGAAGTTTTACATTCCTCCAGTAAAAATCTCACCCCTGCCTCCTCATTACTCTTCTGCTCCCGCTCAGCTCTGTGCACTGCCGATGTTACTAATGCTGAGTCAATTACTACTGCAGGTGCTGAGCCTAAAAATGGGCTAGGGGGTGTGTGTATGTCAGTGGGGGTTGGGATTAGGTGCTGTGTTTGTTGATTTTCCTGAGCTGTGGATCTGCCAACAGGGTTGTTAGGCTAATTTTAAAAGAAAGCAAGTCAATTAGGTTGGTGCAAAGAGGCAGAGAGGGCAAACAGGAGATAACCTATTATCATTAAACAAAAGTAAAGCGCTAAAGGCTACGATTTGCATTTTGACCCATGACACGAGTTCTGCTAATGAAGTGAAATGTCAAATGTTCACCTTTATTTACACTTTTTCACTGTCACATTAAATGAATTGGCTCTTTTACTATTTTGTCAGCGTGCAGCTTTACCTGACCACTCACACTGACACTATCCTTTAAAAAGCTTGGTTTCAAGAACACAAATGCTGTAAAGGCTTATTTATGCTGCCTTTACCCATGAAAAAGAAATGCACATCCCACATACTTCTTGCTTCCATGTAGAGCTGTAGCGATTCGCAAACCTAAATCCTGGTCTAAACGTCCACGGTTTTGGTTCACGATTCACGAGTATTGAACTGCTGACTTTAGGCTCTATTCTCAGCAAATGAAATACTTTTTCCTTGGGGAAAAAAGACGAACACAGCAAGTGTCCTATATAAAGTAAAATTACATTTTGGTGTGTAGGGGCACATTAGCTGGTCAGAGACTATAACATTTTTTGGAGAGAAAGGAAACCACAGGCATGACCAAGTCGACTGTAATAATGCAATCGATTTTTTAATACAATAACTGGCAGAATAATCAATAATGAAAAAAATGTCTTCCTATAAATCTAGAGTATAATTAATATTTGCAGGCCTGAAGTCTTCTGAGTTTTACTTAAAACACCAAAAAATGTAGCAATATAATTACTACAAAAGTGCACAATAAATATCAAAACATCGGACCCTAAAATTAAATCCCTCAGAAGGTCCTTCATCACCACTAGGAAACAATATGGAGGATATAGACCTGTACGAGTTAATATTCTCCTTTGTTGTGTGAAGAAATTTATTAAATTACCTCACTCTAAATGATATGGAAGAAATATGGGGCTTTTGGGGCCATTAGGGGTCTCAGACTCAGAAGCATTGATTGACAACCCAGCTTTTGCAACAGCATCAGCAAAATAAATGTGGTTTATCCTCTGGGGAGAATGAAAAAACAGAGAAAACTTCATGGCAAACTAACCCTTGTTTTAAAACTAACTTTAAAAAATTGAACAAACTAACTTCTAAACTAATTTGTTTTGTGCACCACCTTGATAATTTATCAAATACATGGTGCTTGGGTAAAGGTCATGCAGCAACCAAAATGGACTCAGATCTTTTGGGAAACAATATCAACTTGTCTTGAGCATGTCAAATCCCAGAAAAGATCGAGGGAGTCCTTGCAGGCCGTACTTTTTTTCTTAGAAGATATAAAAGTACGATGAGGGACAGATACACAGTGGATCAGAAATTACAATGGGCTTTTCACTGAGATATTAATTGGACTGGGTTTTACTGGATTGCTGCTTTGTCTTTTCCTCATTAATGGAGCAACTCAAGAACTTTTCAAATCTCTGTTAGCCTCCTTAACATATTCATACCAGGCTTTCAATACAGCTTGTCTAACTTTTAAATACTCTTCAGGCAGAGCCAATTCATTGTTTGGTGCTTTAGTTTTCATTGCCATGCAGTGTGCACCCTTTGTTGTATTGCAGGCGAATTCTTTTGTAATGGAAATGAGAGTAACTTCCAACAACTGCGTGAAAAGCCAAAACAAACAGATTAGACTTTGGCTTTGACAAACCTAAACATACATGAACCCTCACAAACATACACAGATTCGAGCATATCTGAACAAGCTTACATGAACAAATACACATTCTATGATATACATAGAAATACACATTCTATGATATACATGAAGATTGTCAAACATAGGCTTACCAACGTTCACACACACGTTGGTAAGCCTTGCCACATATCATATCCTTGCCACACTATGATCCTGACGGGCTTACTGTTTGTCCTTGACATTTTCCTGTATTTGATAAAAGGCTTGTATGAAAGGGCCATGTGTTGACATCACAAATCTTCAAAAGTAGAGTGATTTCTTTGTTCCCTCTCGGCCGACTCAGGGGACTTCTGTGCCTGGGGTGGACTTGTTAATTAACCACAAGGCTGTTTGCTTGAAGTCTGTGTGTAAAGACGCAAACACAAAGTGGTAGCCAAGGAAGTGAAGTAGCCTCCCACATCTATCCTTCATTAGCGTTGCAGCCAATACTCACTTGTTATTGTATATGTACAATCAGGTCGGTTTTAATACAAACATTCTCACATTCTTTCTTTCAATTAAAAATGTGTGTCTAGCAGCAGAGCTAAGAGACTTGTAACCGGGAGTAGCTGTGGTTCAGCCATCCAGTAAAAAGAGACTTCTAGATTCTCTATATTTGTGTCTGTCAACCAAAATATGTATTGTTACATATATATATGTACATAATTATCATGAACATATCAAAGTATGAGTAAAGCATACCATGCATAAATGTTTAATTTGCCAGTTCTGCTTTTAAAAGTATTGGTATGGTCGTTGTATGGCCTGGCTCAGGTTAAATCTTTTGAAAAACAAATACATACAGAGAATGAACGCCATCGAACGACCAACCTAGTGTCACAGTCATAACTGAAAAGAACATAAATAAATAAATCTAGCAACAATCAGCATTTACTACATTTAAATAGTTAAAAACTGAAATCTTGCATACGGTACTCATCATTGTTTTACTTACTTACTTGGGACTTTCCAGTGTGAAATATTTGAAAATTTTAGCTAGCTCTATGTAATGCTCCACTACCAGCTATTACTTCTAAATTTTCTTTACCACTTACAAAACAAAAGCAAAAAGCTGTGATTTCCGGCAAAAGAACATTTTGGTTTCATCTTTGTGGAAATAACATACTTGAAGGAAAGGGAACCGGATCTGTACATGGATTTGCATACTCGCTGATGCCCAATTCTGGTATCGGTATCTTAAAATCTCTAGTTTTAAATAATTGCAGCAATCTGCTAAAAGCCTATTTTTGCTCCATTGTTTATTGTGACATCATGCTCATAGTGACCTTTCTTCTTTGAGGGGTGGTGTTTTTGCCCCAGCCTTTTGACAGTGGCAGTCCTCTTCCAACAACCTGAATAGCTGCATCAATGTGATCTACGATTGTGTGTTTTTCTGGCTCTGGCACAGGTAGAGCACATCCTGACTCCCAATCCCATTTACAAATGTCTGATTATTTTCTCAACTGTGTAAACATCTGTCAATTAGCAACCCTAACACCAGGTCTGTCTATCTGTTACCGATGTTTGAAATTAATTATACATGTTTGATTAAAAACTAAAGCAGAGTGTACAAAGAGTCTAGCCATTGTCTGGCTGGTGTATTAAACTGTCTGTGTGTCTCTCTCTTTCACAGTGCATGTGAAGGCAGGGACGTGTGAGGTGATCGCTGCCCATCGCTGCTGCAACAAGAACAAGATTGAGGAGAGATCTCAGACTGTCAAATGTTCCTGTTTCCCTGGACAGGTCGCCGGCACCACTCGGGCCATGCCCTCCTGTGTTGATGGTATGTATCTCTGGCTGCACAGTCCCACAGTGTGTGGTGTTATTAATGTGCTTACGATGATTAGTTATTTTCCGTGAATTAGAAGAGTGCAGTGTTAATTCAGGCAGAATGTGAAGCTGAAACATAAATCATCAGATGTGATGGTACCACACACCTCAGTGCTGTTGTATGTAGGCCACATGTGCTTAATAAAGTAGGCGACACTCGGGCAACATGATTCAGGATCGAGTTAGATCGAGTTAGCTCTTAATTCTCCTTACTTTTGCCCCGACTCCTAATTTGTATTTACAGGGAGGTGGGACCACACAGTGTTAAGGAAAATGCTAAAATCATGAGGTTGAACTGGCTAAAAAAGTATCCAGTACACCATTGCCTATGTTTACTGTTTGTTATAAATTATCTGGGTTGCCTGATCAGTGGTTGTCATTAAAATAGAGGAAGTAACGGATTATAGTAACAATTGTATAATTTAAATTGATTGTTTCCGATTGGCTTGGATTCACACAGTATTGCAGTGTGTCCTATTCTTCTAACTTTGTGCTCTGTCAAAAGAAACTTATTTACGTTAGATACGTTTACAGAAATGGACGGAACCTTCTCTGTGTTCATTTCCTTTGTATTTGTGCATGTCTTCTGAAAGCTAACAGATACGAATGGTACAGATGAAACAGAGCAGTACCAGCGGAACCTCTAGTGGAGGTATTGGCAATAAACGATACAAATGTAAAGGACGCATAGTATGTGCAGTGGCAGTTACATCGTTTGAAACAGACATATCTCTGTTCCTACATAAAAGCAGCATAAATGAGTCTTTATTCTGCTGATACGCTCCTTCCACCACCCCAACCTCCTGTTTACGATAACTGCTGGTGATCCTGGTGTAATATCTAATTCTTTATAGGGGGTGGGGAGGTTAGTTCTTCCAGCACAGACCCCATTGCTGTTTCTATTCTTTGAGGGTTCATTGGAAGAGCAAAGCCATTTGCTGCAAATGGCCAATTCCTTCACTTAAGTGTCACTTACTGAAATATAATTGTTTCTCAGTGGCCTGTCCTTATACAGTAATGTTCACAAATGGGAGTTCCTTTATGAAATACTGTATAGTATTGTACTATATAACATAGGTTCATCAATTTAAACCCTGTTAAAAGTGTGTGCTTCTCTTTACTGAAGATTTAACCTTCCTGTTTTCCTCAGGTCATATTTCACCTGTTTCCAAATCTATTAATTTCTAAATAAGGTTTCTTTAATCTAATTCCAATAAAAATAACAGATGAATCCATTCGCTCTTCCCAAATAGACTCGATTCTAACATACACATACACAAATTTGACCTGGTGTTGCAATGAGTCCCTCTATTGTGCTTTCTAGCCAATGAATTTTTCTTTTTTAATATTTTTATTAAGAGGATAGGCACAGTAGGTCAGAAATCAGTGTCAAATTTACATTGGGTATTACAATCTCAGCACGGCAATCAGCAATACACAGAGACATAAACACCACAAAAACACTGCGCATCTTGATGGATCAAGAATAGTATATACATTCTTCCTCTTGGGATGTTTTTATTATTTTTTAGACCACATTACCGTGGTCCAGTGAACGACACATTACACAACTCAATGAAAACAACAACAATAATGATAGATAGATAACCGAAAATTCTATTAAGTAACAATTAAGTATTAAAGCTGTACAATATAAACAAATTAAAAGGAAAACAAAAAACAAAAAACAAAAGGAAAAACAAAAAAAAGAATAAGTAAATGAATGAATAAACAGGAAGAAGAAAGAGAGAAAAGAGAGAGAGGGGGGGGTCCGTCAATCAGGGGGCAGGGACTGGAGAGAGTGAAAGAATGTAAGAAAGGGAAGCCACTTACTATAAAATTTGTTAGAGCTACCTTTCACCGAATATTAAATCTTTTCCAGCTTTAGAAAAGACATGGTGTCGTTGAGCCACTGATAACCGGAGGGAGCTTTACTTGACTTCCAGTGAAGAAGAAGATGGCGTCTTGCCAGTAAAGAAGTGAAAGCTAAAATGTCTAATTGATTAGAGGTAAACCGGTTATGGTTCTCTGGGAGCCCGAATATGGCAACATGGGGGGAGACTTTTATAATCACTGAAAGTATTTTTGACATGGTGTCAAAATAGTTCAGCCAAAAGCAAGAGAGTAGCGGACAAGAGTAGAACATATGGGTTAAATTGCAGGATGAGGCATGACATTTGTCGCATTTGTCAGTGATACTGGGGTAGATTTGCGACAGTCGCGCTTTAGAAAAGTGGACTTTAAACAGTACTTTAAACTGTATAAGTGTGAGACGAGCGCAGGATGAACTTGTGTGAATTTTCTTAAGAGCAGTGTCCCACCTGTCATCCTCCAAGTTTAGATCCAGTTCATCTTCCCAGGCAGCCATAACTTTAGTAACTGGAGAGCTAGCCAATGAATTTTGACAGGAAGACAACGGGTGTCATGTGAGGCCTTTAAAACATAATCAATCAGTGTATGTTCCTCTGATCATAAGTATATTCAAATAATCTACAATTTTATCTTTTCACACATGAGGTCTGATTTCATCTAAACTATGTCTATTGACCATAAGTTCCAAAATGGAATGTAAACAGACTATGTCACAGATAATTGAAGCTTTTCAAAGAAGCAAACCAGCCTGTGTCAGACAGGACGACAATTCAAGGGTTAAATAAAAACTGACATCTGATTTAAGTCAACTTTGATACAAACAGCGAAGAAATGATGTCAGAACATATTTCTCTGTTGGCGGCCAACGTACAGTGGGTGTCGTTGTACCAACACTGACTATGCATAAAACATAAACAGACATACTGGAGCAGTGCTCCGTCTGTCCCTGTGTTTCTCTCCAACACTCTTTCCTGCTGCTAACTTCAGGAACCTGATTAATTATAAATGCAGCCGCAGTCCATTATACTTTTGTGACAAATTCAGATGAGTTACAAAGATGATGGATGGCCCAATGTTTTATTGCACCCACAAGCAATTTTAAAGTAATGAAATGCCTACTCTGGCCGTAACCCAAATAAATTGTAAAGATATATAACAGGAATCTGAACGATCCAAAGCAGTGAAAAGAACAGTTGCTTCACCGTTCAGCAAATAACTGTGTATTTGAGACTTCAGTCAATGTTATGATAGGATGAAACTCTGCCAACTTGACTCATGATAACAAACATAATCTACAGAAAGTGTTCTCTTTCTGGAGCTGCTTTGTTGACAATGAATGAAAGGTTGAATCTGAATACCCAAATGTTTATTTTGCTTTGTTTTGCAACAGTGCTGACAATTCAAAGCTACAGAATTTACCCATCCACCCGGAAAATCCCCCTGGCTACTGTTTCTGTGTACACAAAATCAGTATTGTGCAGCCCCTGCAGCTATGACTATGAGTGGTGCTTGATGAAATCACAGACTGCAGTCTCTGCAGCCCTGTTGTTACATGCTTTTGAGTGGAATCATGTTCGAATTGGCTTTCATTTTAAATTAATGCGACATACTCGCACCACACAACCCTGACTTTTAGGTTTTACACGGGGAAAGATAAGAAATTACACTTTGAGTAGATATTCAAAGATTCACAGTTAACTTGCACCCACTGACAAAAATATAACTAAGAAAACACAGTAACGATAGACGTGCCGATGATTCTCTTAGCTCTTCCACCGAATTACTACATGTTTATGGTTTAATGTGAGTTTATTAGAGATGTTACGACACAGATTACAGCATCAGAAATGCCTCCGATACTGTCGAAAATGCTGAGTCAGGCATTAGAGAGTATGGGAATCTATTTAACAATCCAATACGTGATTAAAGTACATTAATTTCCCCCAGATATCACCGTTCACAGCTGTTGCCCTGCACTGCCACAGGCGAGTACTGTTTTTAGAGCGGCAAAGAAGGTGACATGATATTCAGTCGTGTAGCATTAGCCACAGCTATCTCAAATGTTAGCAATTTGGTAAAATTTCATGCTGGCAAGTAAAATAGCAACAGTAACCAAATGTCAGACTTCAGTTTTCAGCAATTTACAAAATCATGGCCTTGGAATCAGTATTGGGAAAGAATAAATAGTATTGGAACATCTCTCAAGTTTATTGTTTATCATATTGTTCACTTATTTTATTGTTTGTAGTGTGTGGCAATATTCAAACAAAAGACACTCGGACAGTACATACCTCAGCCACACCTGACACAGTATCTTATCATGTTATCCCGATCCGCTTTTAACATGTTCTTCTAAGGGTCATGCCCCAACCCACCACAAAATTCCATGGAAGGTTGTTGTATGATCCTGCTAACTAACAATCAAACGCAGATGAAAACATGACATCCATGGTGGAGGTTATAACACTGAATTGTTCATGTCCTTCATTTGAAAAAAGGGATATTAACCATGGAAATACATACACTGAGTTGTCTGACAGACCACGTGATGATGACTTGATGAAGGTCTGTGTATGGCTCTGTATACTTACAATTTAATATGACTAACACACCTTTCATACTTTTGATTTATTACTTTTTAAATACTTCCTGAGAAATTACTGCTGTTGGGTATGACTGTGCAGAGAGTGCTACTAATCCTCTGGGAATTATGTCACTGGATAAATGGCTGTTTATTTATTAAGTGTTTCATTACTAAGTTGGAGTGACGGTTACTTAAATGCTTACATGCTACACATCCAATTACCATTTAACTGAGACACTGAGAAACACAGAGTTTTTGGAGTGGACGAAAGGAAATGAAATTCCAAATATATATTTTTTATGTATGCACACATCTTCTAATGCGATGGGTAATTTTTTATTTTTGGATGATAATCATTTTCTAGTTTTTCTCTGATATTTGCTAAAGGCACTTAATCAATTATATTTTTCATTTGATTTGATCTGTTTCAAACCATGTAGATCAAAACATATCTCAAATGTCTCTTTCATGTGTTGGCCCCCATTTTTGCAAATTTTGGTTGAACAGAAAATGTAAATGAATCGTGAACCCGATCTTGACAGTTAGATCTATATGGTATTAAATGTTTTTTAGTTACATGAATGTATTCTGGATTTTAAAATCGGGCATTTTGAGACCAACAATTTTACAAAAACAATTATTTATAATTATAATTATATATACTTTATATTTTGAAATGACTGTTTTAATATTTTTGACAGTTGCCACATAAAACTATTTGACTTCTAGATGCATTTGCTTCCTGTTCCTTTTTCACCTGGATTTTAGGATTTTGTTGATGAATTTTAAGACTTTGGTGAATAAAGACTGTCATGCTTTTGCACTACAGGCGCCCAAACTCTGAAATTACTTACCAGCTGAAAGTAGACATGCTACATTTCTTACTACCTTTAAATCTCTCTTTAAAATGGGCTTTAAAAAAACAAACAGAGAAGCGCTTTACATTTTTCTGCTGTGGAAAAGCTGGTGTGGTGACATAATCAAACAAAGTGCAACACAGTGCAATGGTAACAGATGTGAATTAATGATGACACAGATGAAACGTGTGACTTAAACTTGTGAAAATATGATGAAAACATCAGATGTGAGACTTTGATGTTCCTCAAATAAACACATGAAACAAACGTAAATGTCAGATTTGTTGATATGAAGTTTGACTCTTATTCTTCTAATTACATCATCTTATCATCCAACCCCTAATATTAGCATACTGTTACTGGAGGGGAACACATATTAATGCACTTATAAGGTTTTGCCTGGAAAATCAATTTCAAATTTGCACATTTGGATGGAAATTTAGCGAAGGAAAGCTTAATGTCGAGGCTTAAGAATTTGCAGTGTGGCAACCAATTGAAAACATACCGAGGAACATTGAGTCGTGTCTATGCCAAAATAAATATTTACCACTCTATCTCTATCTCTCCATCTCTCTCTCTCTCTTTTCTCCAGCCTCCATTGTAATCCAGAAGTGGTGGTGTCAGATGCATCCATGTATGGACAGTGAGGAGTGCAAGGTTCTTCCCGACTTCACAGGATGGAGCTGCAGCACAGGCAACAAAGTCAAGACCACAAAGGTCGGTGTGCACATCGTCTTTCTTTCTTTTATATTTCTATATCCCTCTGTTCTATCTTGCATAAATTCTTCCCATCCCTCTTTATATGTGTATATATATATACACGTGAACGCACACACACACACGGTCAGAAACCACAAAGTGACCCACTTCCATGTATCTCCTGTTATATACATCTGTCCTCTCACTTCTTATTAGTTTCTACCCTCATTTGTTTCTCCTTTGCACTCCCTATCACTCTTTTTCTCAACCAATTTCTCTCCTTTCTTTCTCCCCCCGCCCCATCTTGGATCTAACATCAAACATTCTCTGAAGAAAAATAAGGCCAGGAACAGGAACAAGGCACACACACAACACACACACACACACATGCATTGAGGGAGAGAGAACATCACATTTCCCTTCACTCCCACTTGCCCTGCTTCCCTGGGTTTGACTGGCATGCCATCTGACTCGATGCAAAAACAACTCACCACGTTGGATACACTAGAGTGGGAATTGTCCTTGGATAGTTTTTATGCTCCAATTCGCCCGTAATACTGTATGTGCAGTTTGTGCATGTTCATTTCATTTCTCCACATTTTTTCCAGCACTCTCCAATCGTATGTGTGTGTGTGTGTGTGCGTGCGTGTAGGTGTGAATGTACATCATAAATGGTTCCTGCTCGGCCTCCGTCCGCCATCGGCACCTGTTGGCGTCCCCTCGGAGACTTGATCCCGAGCAGCCTGTGAACTGTCTGTCACAGGAGGGGGAATATCTGTGCGAGACTCACCTCTTGTGGCTGTGTGCTTCTGTTTCTAACCTCCATCCTTCTCCCTGCCTTCTCACCTTCCATTATTCATGGCCGGGTGCAGACCTTTGTTTTTTGCCTAAATAATTAATCGTAGGCGTGGTCGGAGGAGAGAGAGAGTGCATCTCCTTGGGCAAAAAGAGAGGGATAAGAAAAGCTTTCAACTCACGTGCTCTCCTCTCTCTTTACCGCTGTCTCTTTCGCTAAAACACTATTCTTTATCACCTATGGCTGATAAAGAATTCCTTCCCTACGTTTTCCTCTGCTCAGCTCTCACCCAGCAGAGTGGATCTCGCCCCTCAAGTTACACTCTCTCCTCCTTTCCTTCTCAACAGCAACTCCTCTTATTCTCACCCTGAAAGACTTACTCTGTCGTACTCGGCCCCAGCTCATATTGTGTTAAGTTGCTCATAAGTGTAACTGGAACTTCTTCAAGTTATAGCTCTCATTACAGAAGAATACAAAAAGAGAAAAGAGACGAGCAGAAAATTGCGGGATAGGTAATTAGAGTAGGTAATAGGCATAATTAAAGAAAGAGGGTAATAAAGTATGAGGATGATGTAATTTCTGAATATGTGAATGCCCTTAAGAAGCTGCTGCATATATCAGATCTGTTGCGTTTAGTTATAAAGTGTGCATTTATAATTTCCTGAACATGATCAAAGAGAACCAGTAGGAGCCAGGCATCGTTTTATCACTGATTCTGTCGTAGCTTGAAAGTGCACAAATATTTGCTGTCTCTTGCATTCAGGTCTTTGATCAATGATCTGCTTGTGCGTATGTGTGTGTGTCTCTGTTGTGTGTGTGTACACACTATTTCAGCGTGTTAGCTGATGTGTTTGCCTGATGATGAAAAGAGTGATGTTTTTTTTTCTCCTCTGATGTGGTACGCTGAGGTCAAGATGAGCAGGCATCCAGATCAATAGCATCGAACGTTCTCTTATAGTCCCATTAAGACCTGCTCGTAAATTGAAACTGACGATGAGGTGAGAGGGAAAGATGATGAGAGAGAGAGAGAGAGAGAAGCACACACACACACACACGTATGAAGAGCAGCAGAAGAAAGAGGCAGGTGGAGATGGATGAGAAAGAAAACAACAAGTAACAAGTAGAAAGTGGAGAAGAAAGGTTGAAGGCAGAGGTGTTTAAAGAATAACACTTTAAAAACCAAAATGCTGGAACAGGTCAGCTGATGAAGAGCTTACTTTTATACACAGCACACAGAGCAGGCAAGACCACAAAAGAGGGTTTGGCACTCTCTGCCCTTCCCTCCATTTCTGTCTGGGAGCAAAGGAGAGGAGGAGAAGAGGAGGGCAGAAGGAGGAGAGAGGGAAGGGATAAAAGACAGCTCGATCAATGCCAAATAATATCATATGGATGAGCAGACAGACACGGCTGGGCTGCCAGGCCACTGAGCTGTCATACACAGGAAAGCAAGGGTGTGTATGTGTGTGTGTGTGTGTGTGTGTGTGTGTGTGTCTTTGTAAAGACCTGCAGTCATATACACATATTAACAAACAAATGACAAGTGGATGTCAGTCGCACATGTAATTTACTTCCTCTGCAGTTTGCTCATATAAACATTAAACAGATGCGGCAGTCTGCAAACAACGTAAACCTCTTGCGGCTAAATACTCTGAAAGCACTTTTATCCTTTATGAAACAATACAAACTGTAAAAACCTAGAAAATTATGTTTAAAGTCTTTAATGAAATGTCTAGATCATTAATTTAAAAGAAATATGTCATAGTCTGTGAGATGTAGGAGAGAGAGGGGGACCTCTGCCTTTTGGGCAAAACAGCAGCCATTAGTGTAGATAGTAAAAGAAACAGCAAATGTGTCAGATGTGGGTTCCATGGAGATGACATCTAAACACTTCTCCTGTGCTCTTGTAAATTGATATCTAAAAACGTAAATCCACTGTCTAATTGGGCACAAAACCGCCACTTGAAGGCATATTTGAACAGACAAGCCGAAAAAACACCTGAAGGGATTTTGAAGTAGCACCTTCAAGCATATAGCAGGCACAGAGACGTAGCATTGTGCGCGCACAGTGAACTGGCATGACAATAAACGCCTGCAGACTCTTTGATCAGCCGCAGGAGTAGATGACTGAAGGCGGTGGGAGCGGGCCCAGGAAGGGTGGCCCGGAGCCTATTGAGAGCAGATACAGTAGAGCAGCTGCCAGCTCGGAGGAAACGCTCGTCTGAGCTCTCTCAGTGATTGCTGGCCTTCACACTTTGTTAGCTGGCACCTGGGTTGGACAAAAAGCTCACTCCCTCAAGAGGAACATACAGGAGGGACTGCCTGTGTTGGGGGCCTAAGAGGGGGAAGTCACTGAGAAACACAATGACAGCGAGAGAGAGAAGCATGCAGGAAAACAGAAAAGCTGTCATGGAGAGTCGGGCCTATTACAGGCCAAAGCACTGGCAGTTATACAGCAATTTGTGTCTGTTCGGTCGTTGGCTGGTAGAAAAAGTCCCCTAATGGTTTGATACAAACCAAAAGTGAGTGTGCGAGCAAGAAAATGGAAAGAGGGGCCGACGAGATAAAGAGGCCATGTGATTAGAGCAGCCGTCTCGACAAACAGACGAGATGACATGGCACCGGGCCAGGTGCTGGAAGTGAGGTATTGTGGGCTTACTTCCACGATTCAAGCTGTGTCTCGTTTAGTCTCTCGCCAGAGGAGAAAGAGGCCGTGCTAGCCACGTTGTCAGTTCTCCACCAGCAAGAACAACTTCAGATCATTTCCCAAACAGTGGGCAGCGCAGCTCCACAGGGCATTATTCGAAACCTCCAGTTGACATGTACAAGCAGCACCGGCCTCATACTCTGCTCTTTGACCTTTACCGTTACAAGCTTTATCCTCACGTCTTTTCTGGGCTGTTTTAAGTGACCTACTTCTCTTCTTCCCATTTCAGGTGACCCGATAGTCTCACCCTTCTCAATACGAGAAGGAGAAAATGGCGGTGGAGTTACTGACACACAGCACAATGGACCAGTGGTGAGGAAACACACTCAGATGGATCTCAATGAGGAAGCAGTAATTGTTTCATTTTGCTGAGGATATCCCGGGAAATGGCGGCTGAAGAGACAGGACTCTTACACTGGCTGCCGTCACCTTTAACACAACTGAGTGTCCTTGGTCTGTAAATGCAGAGGACTACATTACCCACAATCCTTTACTGCAACTACAAACTTCAACAAAGTGAACTATGACCTAACCACACATTGGATTAGATGACGAAAAAACGACTTTCTTTACAACAACCTGTAGTCTTCATCTCTCTTCTATGGCTTAGTTGTGTTCCATATGCATACTGGGAATGAATGAAGGGGATCTGGTTTTTAGACCACTATCCTGTATACTACAAAAATAGGGGGGTGGATGAAGAATGGCGGTATCATTTAATCCGGTTAAAATATTTAAATTGAATTGTGCCACATACAACACACTTGATGCTGTCAAATTGTTTCTCAGTCCTGAAACTGAACCTTTTTCTTTTTCCGATTTCACCTCCATGGACATGTTTTACCTTGAATAGTTTGTGGCTCACCACACGCCATTTTTTCAAATGGGAGAGACAGTTTAGCAGTCGTCTATTTTCTTTTGTTTTTTTGACAAAGGAATAAAAAATCCTTTCAGGGGTGAGGTTAGACTAATACCAAGTAGATGTTACGGTATATTGAAACATGTAAACGTGTAAAAATGGTTCATGGATTAAATGGGGCTAAAGATAAATTGATGCTCTAATGGTTTTAATATCTGTGTTTTTAAACGCCTGTTAACCGCTATTGAGTACATGTGTCAGTATTATACGAAATGAATAAAACCTTTCAAAGGAAAAGATATGTCTCTCAATTTTGCCTCAGCCTCACAAAATTTTCTTTTGTGTAGATTCAGGTTAAATTAAGGGTTGTTTTTTAAGTGCTCCACACTCCACTCACAGTGCATCACACATTATATACTGTGCATAAAACTTCCATTAATAAATCCAAATGGAGTGCATCATTGCACAAATTGTGTGTGGTAATTCATTTCTAAAGAAACATTGAAGCAAATAGAAACTTAATAGACTCAAACACAGGTGTAAATGTTTTGTAGCTCGAAAATGTCATCAGCAACTGTATTTCTTTCCCGTTGTTTTACAATTTCTTTTCTTATCTTGACATTAAAACGTTTTTTTTGCTGCTTTGACAAACAGCATTGCAGACTGTTTGTCATAGAGAGAAAATATGAAATACTGCACTTCCCTGGGCGTCATCTGCGATGTGTGACATGTCATTAATTAGCTGGTTAGAGTTCAGAGAATAGCATTTACTGAGCTCTGTGTAGTGCTGAACAATCCAAGCAGTATTACAGGAGGAACACGCACACTTGGCTGGATTTTACACCACAGCATCCCAAGCATACGAGGAAGAAAGAAAGGATATTTGTATGCTGCACATTTCAGCCAGGACTGAGAAAACAAACCGCGCTGGTAAACATGATTGATTGCAGGATGTTGTGGCTCTATATTTCTGGGATTTTGTGCAGCTCCATCAACAGGTGAGTTTTTTCCACAGTGATTGTATATCAGCAAAGATTCTATGTTTGTTTAACCTGATGCACCGGTTACACTGAACCATCTGGGAAGGCTTCGTTTGAAACTGTTACGCGCATTCAAAAAAAGACTTGGCAGATGATTGGATAAACCATCTGACTATAACTGTCTATCACAGGAGCCAGTTGGGAGAAGAGGGGGGGAAATAAAACACATTTCCTACTGAGGAAAGCCTTCAGTGTCGTTCTTTGTTCTTTCAATGAAAACACATCAATACAACTGATGCTGTAGTAGCACCTATGCTGACGTCAGAGTGAATTGAATTCTGTGGGAAACCCTGTTTCAACAGTTCAATGTCATGTTTGCCTGGTTATTGATCACAATGATGATCAATTGTTTTACTACTGTGACAAGAATAAGCTACAATCACAAATATCTGAAATTAGATTTGTTACTAGGGAAAAATGTAACAAAAATAGTACTTTTTTTTGACAATTAGTTTCTTTTAATCCTGACCAAACAAACTAGAAGTATTTAATATGGAAAATATTTCATATTTGAAGCATATTGGATTTAATTGAACTGAACTGGATTCATTATCAAAGTAGAATTACTGCTGCTGTAATTGTGTTCCAGAATCATTTGAGGTCCCCGTTGTGTTGACCTTTGATCTTCAATGAACAAAATCTAATCAGTTCCTCTCTGAGTCCAAGTAAATGTTTGCACCAAATTTAAAGAAATGACCTCAAGATGTTCTTCTAGATCGTGCTCACAGGAATGGGATGGAGCTAGGTACGAATTACACGAAAACATATTGGCTCCAGCACTGAGGCCAAAAAATGTAACTCCATACAGTGAAGTTTTTGACTATTAATGAGTCTCTCTTCCTCAAACACAAACACTGAACTACATGTTGTTGAACCTATCATGACAGATTTGACATATAAGCCGGTCAAATATCTCAGGTGTCTTAGAGGCTCATATGGCGCAAAGTTACAGTTTATGACTGTGGGATTTTGTACTTCATGGACCAGAGCAACAGCAGGTCTCATCTCATCTCATCTCATCGTCATCCGCTTATCCGGGGTCGGGTCGCGGGGGGAGCAGCTCAAGCAGGGGGCCCCAGACTTCCCTTTCCCGGGCCACATTGACCAGCTCTGACGGGGGGATCCCAAGGCGTTCCCAGGCCAGTGTTGAGATATAATCTCACCACCTAGTCCTGGGTCTTCCCCGAGGTCTCCTCCCCACTGGACGTGCCTGAAACACCTCCCAAGGGAGGCGCCCAGTGGGCATCCTTACCAGATGCCCGAACCACCTCAGCTGACTCCTTTCTAAGTAAAGGAGCAGCGGCTCTAATCCGAGTCCCTCACGGATGACTGAGCTTCTCACCCTATCTCTAAGGGAGACGCCAGCCACCCTTCTGAGAAAACTCATCTCGGCCACTTGTACCCGCGATCTCGTCCTTTCGGTCATCACCCAGCCCTCATGACCATAGGTGAGGATAGGAACGAAGATCGACCGGTAGATCGAGAGCTTTGCCTTGCGGCTCAGCTCTCTTTTCGTTACAACGGTGCGGTAAAGCGAACGCAATACCGCCCCCGCTGCTCCGATTCTCCGGCCAATCTCACGCTCCATAGTACCCTCACTCGCGAACAAGACCCCGAGGTACTTGAACTCCTTCACTTGGGCTAAGGACTCATTTCCTACCCAGAGTAAGCAATCCATCGGTTTCCTGCTAAGAGTCATGGCCTCAGATTTAGCGGTGCTGATCCTCATCCCAGCCACTTCACACTCGGCCGCCAGCCGATCCAGTGAGTGCTGAAGGTCACAAGCCGATGATCCAATGAGGACCACATCATCCGCAAAAAGCAGTGACGAGATCCTCAGACCACCGAACTGCAACCCCTCCCCACCACGACTACGCCTCGATATCCTGTCCATGTATATCACAAACAGGATTGGTGACAAGGCGCAGCCCTGGCGGAGACCAGCACCCACTGAGAACGAAACTGACTGGCTGCCGAGGACCCGAACACAGCTCTCGCTTTGAGAGTACAGGGATTGGATGGCCCTGAGGAGAGACCCCCTTACCCCATACTCCCGCAGCACCTCCCACAGTTTCTCCCGGGGGACCCGGTCATACGCCTTCTCCAGATCCACAAAACACAAGTGGACCGGATGGGCATACTCCCAGGCCCCCTCCAGGATCCTTGCGAGAGTGAAGAGCTGGTCCGTAGTTCCACGTCCGGGGCGAAAACCGCATTGTTCCTCTTCAATCTGAGGTTCGACGATCGGCCGAACCCTCCTTTCCAGCACCTTGGAGTAGACTTTACCAGGGAGGCTGAGAAGTGTGATACCCCGATAATTGGTACACACTCTCTGGTCCCCCTTTTTGAACAGGGGAACCACCACCCCGGTTTGCCACTCCTTTGGCACTGTACCCGACTCCCACTCCCATGGATCTCATCAATCCCTGGGGCTTTGCCACTGCGGAGATGTTTGACTACCTCAGTGACCTCCACCAGGGAAATTGACGACGAAACACCATCAACCTCAAGCTCTGCCTCCAACATAGAGGGCGTGTTATTCGGATTCAGGAGTTCCTCAAAGTGTTCCTTCCAACGTCCGACAACCTCCTCAGTTGAGGTCAACAGCACTTTGGTGCCGACCGAAAGTCCTTCTCCATGACCTCTCCGAACTTCTCCCACACCCGCTGCTTAGCCTCCGACACGGCAGCAGCTGCAGCCTTTCGGGCCTGTCGGTACCCTGCAACCGAGTCAGGAGTCCTCCAGGATATCATATCCCGGAAGGCCTCCTTCTTCAATCGGACGGCTTCCCTGACCACCGGTGTCCACCACGGTGTCCGAGGGTTACCGCCCCTTGAGGAACCTAAGACCCTGAGGCCACAGCTAGCCGCCGCAGCTTCAGCAATGGAGGCTTTGAACACCGCCCACTCCGGCTCAATGTCCCCAACCTCCACAGGAATGCCAGAAAAACTCCACCGGAGGTGTGAGTTGAAGATACCTAGGACGGGGGCCTCCTCCAGACGTTCCCAGTTCACCCGAACTACTCGTTGGGGCTTACCAGGTCTATCCGGAAATTTCCCCCATTCCCTGATCCAACTCACAACCAGATGGTGGTCGGTTGACAGTTCCGCCCCTCTCTTTACCCGAGTGTCCAAAACATGCGGCCTCAGATCAGATGACACGATCACAAAATCGATCATTGATCTTCGGCCTAGGGTACTCTGGTACCAGGTACACTTATGAGCACCCTTATGTTCGAACATGGTGTTTGTTATGGATAATCCATGACTAGCACAGAAGTCCAATAACAAATGACCGCTCGGGTTCAGATCAGGGAGGCCGTTCCTCCCCACCACGCCTCTCCAGGTATCTCCATCGTTGCCCACGTGGGCGTTGAAGTCACCCAGCTGAACTATGGAGTCCCCTACTGGAGCCCCATGCAGGACTCCATTCAGGGTCTCCAAGAAGGCCGAGTACTCTGAGCTGCTGTTTGGTGCATACGCACAAACAACAGTCAGAGTTTTCCCCCCTACAACCCTTAGGCGCAGGGAGGCGACCCTCTCGTCTACCGGGGTAAACTCCAACACCGCGGCGCTCAGCCGGGGATTTATGAGTATCCCCACACCCGCCCGGCGCCTCACGCCCTTGGCAACTCCGGAGAAGAATAGAGTCCAACCCTTATCCAGGAGTACGGTACCAGAGCCGAGACTGTGCGTGGAGGTAAGGCCTCCAGATCTAACTGGTAGCGCTCCACCTCCCTCACAAGCTCCGGTTCCTTTCCCCACAGCGAGGTGACGTTCCACGTCCCCAGAGCCAGCTTCTGCCGCCCGGGTCTGGTCCGTCGAGACCCCTGACCTTCGCTGCCACCCATGTGGCTGCGCACCCGACCCCAACGGGTCTTCCCACAGGTGGTGGTCCCATGAGATGAAGAGAGGTGGGGTGCCACGTAGTTTGTTTGGGCTGTGCCCGACCGGGCTCCGTGGCAAACCCGGCCACCAGGCGCTCGCCATCGAGCCCTCCGTCTGGGCCTAGCTCCAGACGGGGGCCCCGGGCTTCCTCCGGGCTGGGTCCCATCTCCTCTTGTATCGATATTCATTGAGGGTTTTTGAACCATTCTTAGTCTGGCCCCTCACCTGAGACCACTCTGCCATGAGAGACCCTACCAGGAGCACAAGGCTCCAGACAACACAGCCCTCAGGTTCACAGGGACACGCAAACCTCTCCACCACGATAAGGTGACGGTTCCAGGAGAGGCAACAGCAGGTCATTAATTGTTATTCTGGTTTGTCCTGATTTGGTTATATCCTTTCACCCTGATGTCTAAAACTCTATAGGTTTAGTTGTTGGATGTCGTTTGCTTCAGTAAAACCAGATGAAGAATGACATGTTTAGAAAACAAATCCCATTGGTATTGGCCTACCAGCCTCTCATTAGTTATTCAACTTGGTACATCAACTAAATATGTTTCCTTGTCACAACAAATTTCCTCACATCCACTTCAACTGGACCAAGTAGCGCTGCGCAGAAAACCTGATGCAAATGCTACGACAGTCCCACGGCTGTCAATCACTGATAACAATGGATCACCGAAGAATGATCACAGGAACATGACATGTGCAGACTATGATGTTCTGCACTCTACTCTCCAATCAGATTCTATACATAATTATGCTCTATATATCCTGTCCATATTTCTGGTTTAACCATTCCTACTGTACGTGTATGGCTTTAGCTTTGACAGGCAAATGAGAATTTCCACTCAGTCACAACCCAGGAGAGCAGAGTACTGTCATATTGAGCATTACGGGAAGATGAAGTTAATGTAGGTTTAAATATAGATCCATTCCTAGACAGTACAGTAATCTGAAAGATGAAATCGTAACAGCGGTTTTGCTTTACTGTAAACATGCAATGGCCAATGATAGATGTTGATTGTGAGTGGCAGGATGTCCCTGTTGAAGTGATTATGAAGGAGGTGACACACGTGGGCTCAGGCTGAGAGATGCAAACGTATGTCGGGTTTGAGGCTATGACGCACACAAACACACACAAACACACAGACACACACACAGTACGACAAACTATCAGAATACAGTTACCACAGATTGTATAGAAAGATGGATGACATGACCCTTACCCCAAAGTGAAGCCAAAGCATCTCAATAGCCATCTGGTGACCTGCTGCAGTATAGTCATAAACCCCAACTCCTCTATGTTTGCCGATTGGACAGTAAGGTCTTTTCTGTTGTTTTATCTAAAGAGGACATGAAGTGAAACTAAAATGTTAATATTCATAATAATAAAGTATAATATAATAAGAGTAATATTTTTGTCTTGTTTACTGGTTGTCACATAATACTGTGGGAAATAAAAGGTCAAGGAAAAATTATGCATTCATGTTAGCAGCATTGTGTGAATTCTACATATTGAATACTTTACTCACTTTGAGTAATCAAAAATAATACCCCACAAATTATATTTAAAGGCATGTATTCTGTAATGTATAGTTGAATGCATTTTAAAGCTCAACATTGCACAAAAGCACACACACACACACAAATCTGTGTTGTGTTGCATTAAAGCTGCCTTTCTCTAAAATGCTTTTCTGATTTGGCTAATCTCCTCAGAGGCCACAGCCTTCCACTGAGTCAGTGTCTCTCTATGTGTGTGTGTGTGTGTGTGTGTGTGTGTGTGTTTCATGGCATGGGCTGTTCCTGAGCCTCAATGCGTCGTCAGTGCATGTCATTAAAAGATTACAGAGAATAAACCCACATACAGATTCTCACACATACACTCATGGGAGGCGAGAACGAGGGGCAGAGCACAGAAGAGACTTCTATAATTACGCAGAGAGAAATGTGTATAAGGGTTTTGACATCAGGATATGACAGCCTCCATTTCTGAGTATACTTGTTAACTGCTCGCAAGGTGTTTCTCAAGCTGTGCGTGAATCCAATCACGAGTCAACCATGTGAGGCTTGTTGAAACTCTTCCACAGCACCTCTGATGCCGAGCCAGCCTCGTTCTCATGTAGTTACACAAAGCACTTAACACTGGTTCTGGTACAAAGTGTCAGGTGTAGCTCCATCGCTCTCCTCATATCTGTCTGCCAGGCCTGATCTTTAACACTGATGCTGAGCATTAATCTCGTCATCTGTGACTATGCTCTGAATACCCAGACGACGCAGAGATTAGTCCGTGTGCTGTCCGCGTAGCGCTAGCAACAAACTGGTCGCCGCCAACAAACAGATGTTAGAGCAGATGTTGTAGAAGACCTTAACAATGACACAGGCGGCATTAGATGCTGACACATCACTACTGGGACAGTGGTGGGAGGAGGGGACACACTAGGAGGAGAATGACCATGTCTGCATGTTTCCCAGACGTGTAATGAGTTCAGAACTGGCAAGGTCTGTTCCAGAAGTTGAAAAATCGCATTCAAAATCTCTCTGTCATTGTTATCAGCACAGATAAGTTTAAGTCCAGCCCTGGAACACTCAAAAGTAGAGCGTGGCTTGTTTTGTATGTTTTGATAAGGACAGAATTCTTTTGAAAAACAATGTAATGTTGTTTATTTATCATCCCGTTTTTTTACAGGCCTGCAACAAACACCATTACCCATAAGCCCAAACTCGTGACTCATAAAATAAGGACAAATGTATGCAAAGGCTGTAAAAGAACACAGAATGGTTTTACCACACAAGAAAGACACTAGGGGTACATTTTCAGATTTTGAATTCATTTGATTCCATAACCTGTCTTCACATACACTAGTGGACAGAAAGCTTCCAAAATA